>NC_069501.1:977770506-977808006 GCF_027579735.1 Bombina bombina | reverse complement strand
TTCTAATACATAGAGATGGAAAATTTTAAACCTCTCTTAATCAATGTACAAATGAAGTAACGAAAAAAGAAGACACAAAGATTATTACAAATATGAGCAGCAAACTAGCTATTATTAACTGATCATTCTGAACTTACGTCCTAGACATTTCTCATCAAGTAGCTAACATGACAAAATATGGTTTTATATTTCTACCCAGTGTATCTAAAATCATGAACCGTAATCTTTTTTCATTAATATACTTTCCTAAATTTCCCTTCTCAAAACACAGCAACAAATATAAAAACAAAAAAATAAGACAAAGCAACAAAACAAGACAAAACTAGACAAAACAACAAAACAAAACAAAACAAGACAAACAAAAAACAAAACAAAAACAAAAAAAAAAAAAAAAAAAAGGAAAAAGGAAGGGTCATGCACCGGGGTATTTCTCTCCCAATCCCTATCTCTACCACCGCCTCGTCCCCATCCCGCCCCCCCAAAGGGCCACCAACTAAGATTCTCTCATGGTACCATTAATCCAAATATGTGGAAAAATATCCAGTAGCGTTAATTCCGCAAAGGTTTGTGAGGAAAGAAAAGGCGACAAAATCCTCTTTTGCAAGGAATGTGGATAAGATAAAATAACTGGCGTCCATTTCCAAAAAAACATCTTGATCCTTTTCTCAGATGCTTCATGAAGATGAAACGATTCGAAAACAATTTGATCTTGTAGTGACCTAAAGACCATAGCTAATCCCGGTATCCGCCTAGCTTTCCAATTTTTGAGTATACAATATCTAACCGTGAGAATAATGGTATTTAAGCTATTTATAGTATTCACATTAAGAGCCTCCTGTGGAGGGGATAGAAAAATAATATCCTCCGCAGATAAAGCACCTGATATTTTGTATAATTTATTAAACCAGAAGATAATCTTCAGCCACAGTTGTCTTGCCATAGGGCATGTCCAAAACATGTGGAGTACATCGGCTCTAACATGTGAACAACGAGGACATAAATTGACCAATGACGGAAACATTCTAGAAATTTTCCACGGGGAAAGATAAAAATTATTAACCAGCTTCATGTGAGATTCATTCCAAGAAATCGGGACTTTGCACTTGTGTAGAGAGTCAAAACTCTGAGTAATCTTATCATGATTTATCAAAGGAATTAGCGGGAACCATGATTTACAAATGTTGTCCTTAAATAGTAAACTCTGTTTGTTCAACATGATATCATACATCAAGGATATAGAAGAGTTTCCTCCCACAAATTTTTGTATGAGGAGCTTAATATCCGTCCAGTCAGAAAGAGAAGGAAGAGACCAACTTTGTGATAAGACAAAATGACGAATTTGAAAGTAGGCAAATAAATTGTATCTAGCTAAATCATATTTATTAAAGATAGTATCCGCTTCTAAAAATTGATCATTCTCATCAAATAACTGTTTTACATAATATAGACCTTTATCAGACCAGTCTTTAAAAGCTTTTTGATAGAGACCTGGCAAGAAATTTGGATTATTTATAATAGGAAGCCATTCAGAGAACAAATAATCTATATCTAGTATTACACAAAACTTCTGCCAGGCCAATACTATATTTCTGATAGTGATGAGACAGCTAACATTCTGCGGTAATTTCTGGACAGCGATATGTAGTATAGCCTTTAACGCAAATGGGGTAATCAGATGGTTCTCTATTTCTACTGATGAGACTAGATTAGTACCAGCTAACCAATCTATTGCCGTTTTAACCATTACAGCCAGGTTATATAATTTGAGATTGGGAAGCGCCAAACCCGCCGATCGGTAATTTTGCATTAGTCTAGCCAGTGCAATGCGGGGCCTTTTATTATTCCAAATAAATTTGGAGATTAGGGTGTTAAAAAGCTTTAAATCCTTATTTAATATAAATAGAGGCAGATTCTGAAGAGGGTATAATAAACGTGGAAAAATGATTGATTTTATCAGATTTACTCTAGCTGTGATAGACAATGGAAAGGCGGCCCATAGATGTAAGTCAGATCCAATTTTTTGAAACAAAGGCTCAAAATTAGCCTTATACCAAAATTTAGGATTTTTATGTAAAATTAAGCCTAAATATTTAATAACATCAACCATTTTAAATGGGATATCAATGCCTGCTATCAGAGGGTTATTTATACACATTAATTCGCTCTTTTCTAGGTTAATCTTATAGCCTGAGAAGGAACTGAAAATTTCTAACACGTGTATGATCATGGGGATAGACTGCTGGATATTGGTAAGAAAAACCAACACGTCATCTGCATAAAGCAATGTTTTAAGACGGTATGCGCCAAATGGGACTCCCTCCAATACATCTCTAAATCGGATCGCAAGTGGTTCCAGCGCTATATTGAAAAGTAGAGGAGATAAAGGGCACCCTTGCCTGGTGCCTCTCTGTAGTATTATTTTAGGAGATAAGAAGCCATTGATAAGCAAGAAGGAGATTGGATTATGATATAATCTAACAATAAACTTGACAAATTCCCCTTTTAAGCCGAATTGATCCATCGCTCTAAAGAGATGTTCCCACACAATCGAGTCAAATGCTTTAACCGCGTCCAAAGAGAGTATAGCAGTCTCTTGCCATGAAGGCTTCTTCTTCTCCCTATCCACATTCCAAGCATAATCTAAGAAATTAATCAATTTGCGAGTATTTTTTACTGGATTTCTAGCCACCATAAATCCAGTCTGATCAGGATGGATAATTTTAGCTAGACTAACAGAAAGTCTTGAGGCAATAATGGCCATTAAGATCTTATAGTCTGTATTCAGAACCGAGATTGGCCTGTAAGAGGCCAAATCTTCGGGATTTTTACCTTTCTTCAAGATGAGAGAAATATTAGCAGCAGAAAAGTAGCTAGAAATCACATTATTTGACCTATAATAGTAATTAAATAAGTTTTCTAAAGTGGGCAGAAAGACCTCGCCAATACATTTATAGAACTCTGCAGGGAACCCGTCTGGTCCAGGAGCTTTATTCATTTTCAAGTGGTCTATGGCTTTTTTGATTTCATCGATAGATATTGGAGCATTGATTAAAATTAAATCCTCGCTACTAAATTGAGGTGTCTTTATCATGGACCAGAAAAGATCTTGATTAACATTATCTATCTTAACTCCAGAGTATAGCTGTTGATAGTAATCAAAAAAAGCCTCCATGATTCCATTAGTCTCCGTGTATCTTCTCTTATCAGTTTGAATTACAGAGATAAGATTTTTCTTTTTTCTAACCTTAATGAGTCTAGCCAAATATTTAGCAGAGGATCCGTGGGTTCCTTTAAATTGGAGATAAATTTTTGCTTCTTCTTCTAAAAGTTTTTGTTTTAAAAATAAATCTCTTTCCTTCCTATTATCTTGATATCTTTTCCAATTTGCCGAAGTATGGTTTAGGCAATATTTACTATATGAATTCTTAACTTTATTCATACTTTGAATTTCCCATGCTTTACTCTTTTTTTTTTGCTATACTGAGATATGTTTGTATTTCTGCCCGCATTACTGCTTTAAAAGCTTCCCAGAAAATTTCTGGTTTATTAGAATAACTCACATTATCGGCATAATATTGCTGCCACCGTGATCTCAGAAAATTAACAAATTTCGGATTAGTGTACAAATATCGAGGAAAGTAAAAACTGGGTGTTTGGGTCCGTTGTTTTAACCTAGTGAAAAAAGTCAAAGAAATAATAGCATGATCTGAGATAATAATATCTCCAATTCCTGCCTCCAATTTCTGAATAGATAGGTTCTTCGTAATTAAAAATAAATCAATTCTCGAAAAGGTGCCATGTGCTTTGGACTCACAGGAAAATGATTGTTTATCTGGATTTTTTAGACGCCAAACATCTACTAATTTTAACCTGGCACAAAATTGTGATAAGTATTTTGCATTTTTTACATATACTGATCTATTTTTATTAGACAATCTATCTAGTACGGAACACAAAGTGGCATTGAAATCACCCCCTAAAATTAAATTTTCTGTAATAAAAGGAAATAATTTAATTTTTATTTTCTCCCAAAATTCTCTAGAAAACTGATTTGGAGCATATATATTACAAAATATAAATTTAATGTTTTTTATAAAAACATGGATAAGTATATATCTTGCAGCTGGGTCTATTTCTACCTTCTCAATCTTATATTCCAGTTCTTTATGGAAGAGAATAGCAACCCCACATTTTCTAGATGGACCAGTCGTAGAAACTACTTCCCCTACCCATTTTATCTTCAATTTAGCTGCTTCATGTTCATTAAGGTGTGTCTCCTGAAGGAGAACAACATCTGGATTATATCTTGCTAGGGTCTTAATGACCAGTTTGCGTTTAATTGGAGAGGATATTCCTCCTATATTCCAAGATAATAATTTAGTTCCTACCACGATCTAACTTGAAATTCGATAGCTAATTTATGAGAGAACAATTCATTTGGGGCGAGCTGAGGGCGCGGCATGAGGCAGAAGGGAAGCGGTGGAGAGAGAAGAGACAAGGGGAAGAAAAAAACAAAAAAAAAACAAACAAACACATAACTCGACCCTAGAATACTATAAAACAAAATAACAACTTCGCTATCCTTGTATCGCATTAAATAATTAGTTTTCAGCAATAAAAAAAGAAAACCGTAAACACTGGCTAATGAAATTCCTTGCAATTAGCTGCTCTCAATATATTTTTTAATTTCTGTAACATCATCAAATACATGTCTGGTACCAGAATGATCCTCAACTATAATTCTGGCAGGGTACACCATACGAGCCTTTAGCCCTTTATTTATTAATTGTGTACAGTGAGGGGCCATCTGTCTTCTCTTGGATGAAGTTTCAAAGGAGAAATCCTGAAATAATAATATCCTGCTGCCTCCAAATACTGGGGGCTCAGATTTTTTAAATAGTTTTAATAGATCAACTTTATCTTGAAATTTAAGAAGTTTGAATAGACAGACTCTATTTTTTGCAACTCCATCCAGAGAGGACTTCTTGGGACCCAATCTGTGCGCACGCTCAATTGTGAGCGGCAACAAGTGGGATGGCATACCAAGAGAGAGGGGTAATGTAGTGGATGTAAATTTTATTAAGTCCTCAAATTCTGACTGTTCTGGGAGTCCTACTAGTCTAATATTATTACGCCTGGAGCGATCCTCGAGATCCTCCAGGCGTAACTGCATATTTTTGATTTTGGATTCTTGTTTTCGTAGGGTGTCAGCCTGAACATGCGTCTGATCTTCTATATCAGAGATCCTGGTCTCTGCTTCTGTTAATCGGGCTGAGAACTGTCTTACCTCAGCAGATAGTGAGCCTATTTCGGTAGCAATTGAACCCAACTCTTTTTTAATATCTTCAAATTGTGGTGAAAATACTTCTGATATTTTAGTTATAAGAGCTTGCGAATCAAATGGGGACCTGCTGGTCTCCATTGTGCTATCTAAACTGGTATCAATAATTTTACTTTTTTTGTCTTTCGTTTTCACAGGCATTATGGGAGAATTAGATTTCCCCTGCGTGATAAATTTTTCCATCCAAAAATGTGAGTAAAGAAAAGAAAACCTTGCCTAGTCCGTAAAAAAAAGCCAGACAGTAGCCTGTGAAGTAAACGTGCGAAAAACAACCCGGATACGTGTTGGAAAAAAAACAAAATAAATATGTGTATATAGGAACAACCCTCCTCTCCCTATCTTCTTAATTGTGTCTGTGCTTTAGCACTAGCCTATGGCTATGTGTCTCGTGTGTATTTTAATTGAGTGTTCTCTGTAACACTCCACCTGTGTTAAAAAAAAAAAAAAAAAAAAAAAAAGGGAATCAAACAGAGGTAAATAGGGCCTGTGATCTCTAGGACAGAAAAAGCTTTTCCAAAGCCTAATATCAATTAGATAGATATCCAGAGAGAGAGAACATATAGTAAAGGGAAGTTTCCCGAGATATATTTTGTAAGAGAAAACACAAACTATTTAGTATATGATTAATCAGTACTATATATATATATTATAGTTTCTTAAAGGTAATATACAGGATTTACAATAAAGTTATGCTAAATAAAGAAAGCTTTTCCCTTTCTTTATCGTGGTAACCAGTTATCAACCAAATTCTGCGTAATTAAATAAGAAATATGAGAAGTGTCAAAGGGATATTAAATTATCAAGATCTTCTTAAATAAATGACTCAAAAGCCATTAACATTGTATATGTATAGACCACTTGAATGGGTTAACTATTAGATTAATCTAAACCTTGTAACACCTAAATTTACAATCGAAAATAAAAGAGAACTCTGCAAAAATAAAGAGTGCCTGGATCCAGTAATAAACTAATAGCTCCCAATTCCTAGCCCTTATTTCATCAAGGCACTATAAAGTAGTTATACCATACACTTTAAAGTGAATGTAAATTTTGATGCTAAAGTGCCCGGTTTTTAAAACTTTGATTAAAAACAGGGGCACTTTAATTCATCAAAATTTACATTTCACTCCTGTTGTGAAAAAAAACTTACCTTTTAATCTTCACAGCAGCTCCAGCTTCCTCCGGTCTCACAAGCCATTTCTGATGTCAGAAATGATTGATAGGTCATCCTCCAATCACAGCTTCCCCCCCTGGGGAATCAGTGTCTGATTCAACGCTGTGATTGGAGGAAGCCAGATGCCTCATTTTAGACACAGGAAGAGGCTTTGAAATGGGTGGAGGAAGCTGGAGCTGCTGTGAAGATTAAAAGGTAATTTTTTTTTACAACAGGAGTGAAATGTAAATTTTGATGAATTAAAGTGCCCCTGTTTTTAATCAAAGTTTTAAAAACCGGGCTCTTTAGCATCAAAATTTACATTCACTTTAAGTACAAATACTATTATATTATGATACCAATATTATAATTATGGACAAATAAAAAAAGAGAAGAGAAAAGGGTTAATAGGAGATCACAACAGTTACAAATAAATAAATTACTCCTTTTTTTTTTTTTTTTTTTGCAAAGTAGCGTCCATAAGGAGTTTTTGAGCACAGGTTGTAAACTCTGGCTTTCTCGATAGCGTCCAGCGTATTGTTTCAGGAATAAAGATATATGCAGTTACTCCTTTCTTCCCCTTTTTAAGTAGTTCTAGTAAATAGTCTTAGCAGTATTTAAACACAGGGAAATCCTCATATACTGTGGCGATGTATTACTAGGCCTCCACCCACCACAGAATAATATGCACACAAACAAAGATTCCAGCAATTAGATTGCAACAGGCGTTTGTCACTCACGTGTATATCACCCAGATTGTTCGCTCAGTCCTCAGGGAGTATTCTGGAGCTCTCCATATTGTTTCCAATCAACAATCTGCTCCCCTCTTCAAGCAACACAATTTCTGGGTGGTTTAACAAGCCTGTGTGAGCTCTGAATGGAAATGATGGGTGTCGTCTGCTTCCTGGCACACCTCCGCTTCCTATTGGGTGGGTGGAAAGGCTCGCACAATGGGCCGCTTACCGATTGGCCGAGAATCTTCAACTGTTATGTCCCTGAACACTGGACACTGATACCTTTGCTCAAGTTACTTTCAATGCTCCCAGAGAAGTTAGCGTTCTGTAGGTGTCTTTGGTGTCCTAGGGGGTATTGCTACCCCACAGCGGGCACGTCTGATCCTCAGAGTTTATCCCATACAGGTAATCTGTTTTCACTGCCAGCTATCATTCTTTCAAGAATACTGATCTGTGGCTTGAGTAGAATAAAGTGTCTTATTATAGTAGATACATGTTGTACACACAACGATGGACAGAAAGCAGGTACAAATCACTAAGCACAATACTTAGGTTGCCAGTTCTTGACAGAGTATTGAGGTTGCGGCTTTGAAAAAGAAGCCAAAATTGAGTCTTTTGTAGGTTTCCCGTCTGGGCTTGAATAATACTTGCCCGGCTCCCTAGGATGCTATCCGCACCAACAACGGGAGATAAGACGCCAGAAGAGAGTAGTATGGAGCTGATCAAACTTTGGCTCTCAGCGCAGACACAGCGTGTTCACACTGCACAGCTCCTCCCACCTAAAAATTCCTAAAAATAGAGTTCAAAAAGACAGTTCAACAGTACAGCCCACAAGAAAGAACCAGACCTCATGTGGGTTGTGCAGGAAATGTGGGGGGTTTTATCCACATAATGGGATTTGTCCAGCAAGGAATAAGCAATGCAGGGCATGTGGAAAATGTAATCACTTTGCAAAGCAATGTAGAACAAACTGTATCAAATACCTCAATCACATACTGAGCCACATACATCAGAGCAGTGGAGAGTAAATCTAGTCAGATCTCCTGATCAAAAAGGACAATATTGAAACAATGATGACAGATATGTATTTGTAGTAAACAACACATGTAACCTAACTCAGCCACAAGTTGATGTACTCATTAATGACACTAAAATCACTGCATTGATTGATTCAGGATCTGCTGTTAATTTAGTGGGTGAACAAACATTTCACATGTTAAAACCACAACCACAGCTATTACAGAGTAAAATAAATATATATGCATATGGATTAACTAAACTCCTTAATGTAATTGGTAAATTTACAGCAACATGTGCATTTAAACACAACAAAACAGCAACTATATTTTATGTTGTAAAGGGTTAAAATTCTCTTCTGAGTTTTGAAACGTCATCCAGTTTGGGATTTATAAAGCTTATGAATGCAATTTCACCTAGAAAGAGCACAGGATCTGTAGCAGATCAGTTAGTACAGCAGTATTCTCATTTGTTTAATGGCATTGGTAAATTGAAAGATTTTCAAGTACAGCTGCATATTAATCCACATATAAAACCTGTAATACAACCACATAGAAGAATTCCATTTCATCTAAGGCACAAGGTTGATGCTGAACTCAAGAACCTTGAAACACAAGGAATCATTGAAAAAATGCAGGGGCCAACTCCATGGGTCTCTCCAATAGTATCAATGCCAAAACCCAAAGAACCAAATAATGTAAGAATTTGCATAGACATGAGGCAAGCCAACACTGCCATTATCAGGGAGCGCCACGTTACTCCAACATTAGATGATATAATTCATGATCTCAACCAGGCAAAAGTTTTCTCCAAACTTGATTTAAAATCAGGCTATAATCAACTAGAATTGGATCCAACAAGCAGATATATAACTACATTCTCAACACACACAGGATTGTGGACATACAAGCGCCTAAGTTTTGGTGTTTATTCTGCTGCTGAAGTATTTCAAAATGCAAAACAGCAAACATTATCTGGAATTCCAGGAGTTAAAAACTTCAGCGATGATATTATTGTGTTTGGAGCTACTCAAGAGGACCATGATAAAAATCTCACAGCAGTTTTTGAGCGACTTAATGAGAAAGGACTTACCTTAAATTGTAGTAAGTGTGAATTCAATTTATCAAAACTCTCTGTCTTTTCAGCTGAAGGCATATCAGCAGACCCAAAGAAAGTGGAAG
The DNA here is from genome assembly GCF_027579735.1 of Bombina bombina. Classification (NCBI taxonomy): domain Eukaryota; kingdom Metazoa; phylum Chordata; class Amphibia; order Anura; family Bombinatoridae; genus Bombina; species Bombina bombina. The sequence goes on along the minus strand of NC_069501.1, from coordinate 977,798,580 downwards.
CAATTCAGAATGCAAATCCTCCTATAGACTCCAGTGAAGTCAGAAGTTTCCTAGGGATGGTAAATTACTGTTCTCGATTTATCCCTAATTTCTCTACTATTGCCACACCTTTAAGAGAGTTAACAAAGAAAAGTGTGCCATGGTGTTGGACTGAAACTGAACAACAAGCTTTTCAACAATTGAAACAGAGTTTGACCAGTGACAAGACCATGTCCTATTTTAACCCTCAACGGCAAACTATTATTTTAGTAGATGCTAGCCCTGTTGGTTTGTGTGCTATTCTGGCGCAGAGAGACAGTTGTGAATACTTTCATTTATATTTATATGGTTGTCCAATCACACTGATCACAGATCATAAGCCTTTACAGTTGATCTGGAATAATCCAAAATGCGAACCGCCCGCTAGAATAGAAAGATGGGGTTTAAGGCTACAACCATATAATTTTACTGTGGTTTACAAATCTGGAAAAGAGAACTCAGCAGACTATGAGGCCTTTTTATGAAATGTCTGTCGGACCTGATCCGACAGTGCGGATCGCCCACCAGCAGGGGGTGTCAATCAACCTGATCGTACACGATCGGGTTGAATTCTGGCGATTCCTGTCCGCCTCATCTTTAGACCGCTGCTTCATAACCGCTGTTTATGGCGAGCCTGCAGGCTCGCCAGAAACACGGGCCCTCAAGCTCCGTATGGAGCTTGATAGATAGGCCCCTATATGTCTCAACATCCTATATCAGCAGAATCATTCACAAGTTCTCCAAGTTCCATGGATGCAGAAGAATATATAAATTTTGTTACTAATCATGCTATACCTAAAGCATTGAGTGTAGAAGAAATACAACAAGCAACATTAGCTAATCCTATACTGCAAAAACTTGCTGTATTAGTTCGGAATGGAAAATGGTACACAGCTGATTCTGACAAAATACATGGAAAAGAGTTGGTCATTTGCAAGATTTGGCAAAGAACTCTCAGTGAATAATAGAAACATAGAAACATAGAAACATAGATATTGACGGCAGATAAGAGCCATAGGCCCAGCAAGTCTGCCCGACCTTACCTAACAGTATAAACTTATCTAGTTCGTAGGATAGCCCTATGCTTGTCCCATGCATTTTTAAAGTCCCCCACAGTGACAACAGTATTATCTTGCGAGGTAATTGAATAGTCGTTCCGACATGTTTACAACAACAAGTATTATCCTAAGCACATGAAGGTCACCAAGGAATAGGTAAAATGAAAAGTTTATTACGAGAAAAATTGTGGTTTCCATCAATAGATCAACAAGCAGAAAAGTTGGTGAGAAATTGTATTGTGTGTCAAGCCACAACTCCAGGAGCTCACAAAGAACCTTTAAAAATGTCTGCATTACCTGAAGCACCTTGGTGTAATGTGAGTATAGATTTTTATGGCCCATACTACTAGAGATCACTTGATGGTGGTTATAGACGAATATTCAAGATACCCAGTTGTAGAAGTTATCAGCTCAACATCTTCAGTCACTGTTATTCCTGTTTTAGACTTTTTTATTGGTGGATGAATTTATCCACCAATCAGCAAGAATAACCCAGGTTATTCACCAAAAATGGGACGGCATCTAAACTTACATTCTTGCATTTCAAATAAAGATACCAAGAGAATGAAGAACATTCAATAATAGGAGTAAATTAGCAAGTTGCTTAAAATTGCATGCTCTATATGAATCACGAACGAAAATATTTGGGTTCAGTGTCCCTTTAAAGGGACAGTCAACCCGAATTTTCAAATAGGTAATTCCTATAAAGTTGCTAACGATTCTTATTTTGCACTATAGCCTAATTTAGTAGCCTAAATTGTTTCTAAGCATTAGTACCTACTTTTTTCTCTTGTGGCTGTTTAAAATGCCCGCCTGCCCCCTCCCATATTTCGTCATATTTCCACTCCTGTTAGTATTAAAGGGAAAAGAAAGAAACGAAACTGCAGCCGGAGAATTCATGCATATTTCACAGACTGCACACTGGTAAACGGTACGCCTGAAATATCAGACATCTAGGAACATGAGAAGGGATTTAGAGTTCCCTTTTAAAACCTTCCACCTACAGCGTTAACGGTGCACTGCGCATGCGCAAAACACGGGAGTGTGGACGGATGAGAATTAGCAGAGTTAGAGCTGGACAATGAAGATCCTGATGATCCTGATGACGAAATATGGGAGGGGGCAGGCAGGCATTTTAAACAGCCACAAGAGAAAAAAGTGAGTACTAATGCTTAGAAACGATTTAGGCTACTAAATTAGGCTATAGTGCAAAATAAGAATCGTTAGCAACTTTATAGGAATTACCTATTTGAAAATTTGGGTTGACTGTCCCTTTAAGGGTAAGACAATTGAAAAATAGTCTTGTCCTTAAGGGGTTAAAGGAATACTAAACCCATTTTTTTTCCTTTAATAATTCAGATAGAGCAAGCAATTGTAAGCAACATTCTAATTTACTCCTATTATCAATTTTTATTTGTTCTCTTGCTATCTTTATTTAAAAAGCAGGGATGTAAAGCATAGGAGCCGGACGATTTTTGGATCAGAACCTGGGTAATGCTTGCTTATTGGTGGCTAAATGTCAGCCACGAATAAGCAAGCGCTATCCATGGTGCTGAACCTAAAATGAGCCAGGTCCTACGTTTTAAATTCCTGCTTTTTAATTATAGATATGAAGAGAACAATGAAAAATTGATAATAGGAGTAAATTAGAAAGTTGCTTATAATTGCATGCTCTATCTGAATCATGAAATAAAAAAATTGGGTTTAGTATTCCTTTAAATTGGAGAGGCTGATAATAAAAAAAATCCCTATATTAATACAGGAACATGTACAAATGGTGGAATAAGAGGAGGAAGATGCCCATGGCTTGGACATGTCTAGAATCTGATCCTTGGACATTAGACAATTCAATAGAGGGAGAAGAATCTCCGCTTTTTAAATGAGGTGTCACATGACATGCTGAATACTGTAAAACAATGATTATCATATCAATGGATGATTTTGTCATGTTCTAATAAAGTTAATGAGTTAAAGGGACAGTCAAGTCCAAAATAAACTTTAATGATTCTAATAGGGCATTTCATTTTAAACAACTTTCCAATTTACTTTTATCACCAATTTTGCTTTGTTCTTTTGGCATTCTTAGTTGAAAGCTAAACCAAGGTAGACTCATATGCTAATTTCTTAGACATTGAAGGCCGCCTCTTATGTGAATGCATTTTGACAGTTTTTCACCACTAGAGGGCGTTAGTTCATGTGTGTCATATAGATAACATTTAGCTAACGCATGTGAAGTTACCTAGAAGTAAGCACTGTTTAGCTAAAATGCAAGTCTGTCAAAAGAACTGAAATAAGGGGGCAGTTTGCAGAGGTTAAAAAGTCTATTATTATAACTGTGTTTGTTATGCAAAACTGGGGAATGGGTAATAAAGGGATTATCTATCTTTTTAAACAATACCAATGCTGGTGTTGACTGTCCCTTTAATGTGTTAACTTGATCCTGGAAATTGCTTACACAAGCTTACTGGGAAATTGTTATAGGTCTAATAATCACTATGTTATCAAGCCACAGTTATTGATTCCTACAGAGACATAAACTGACACAGGCAATGGCTGGGGCCTATCTATCAAGCTCCGAATAGAGCTTGATGCCCCGTGTTTCGGGCGAGCCTGCAGTCTCGCCAGAAACAGCAGTTATGAAGCAGCGGTCAGAAAAACCGCTGCTCCATAACATGTCTGCCTGCTCAGAGCAGACGGACAGACATTGCCGGAAATCAACCCGATCGAGTACGATCGGGTTGATTGACACCCCTCTGTTGGCGGCCCATTGGCCGCGAGTCTGCAGGGGGCGGCATTGCACCAGCAGCTCTTGTGAGCTGCTGGTGCAATGCTGAATATGGCGAACGTATTGCTCGCCGTATTCAGCGAGGTCTGGCAGACCTGATCCGCACTGTCGGATCAGGTCCGCCAGAGTTTGATAAATTGGGGCCATAGTCTAACTGAAACAGTAGCACAAGCCAAAGCAGAGCACATGCAAACAAAATACAATGCCATCTCTATCTCTCCACAGTTGTTTTCTGGGTTTTGAAGAAGCAACAAATGTTCTCCCCTCTAATGTATTCCCAATGATCCACTGTACCTGCTGAAGTGTACTAACTTGTTCACAAACAGCTAATTTAACTTTATTTTGAAATAACTGCTTCTGCTTTTTGAAACAACCACCTGTACTGAAAATGTAAAGACTGATAATAGTTACAAAAAAGCTATATAAACAAGAGCCAGCAGAAGAAATCGTACTACCAGTGGGGGTGGGAGAGATAGGTATGAAAATATTCATTTGAAATTGTCCTCTCTATGGGCCCAAAGATCTAAAGCTCTCTGCTCTGGCGAGATTATCTAAGACGTCTTGGCAGTACTGTGGGGTTCCTTAAAGAATGTTAGAAATGCATTTTTTTTATTTGAAAGCTGTTTATCTTACTGTGCAGGGCTCTGGGTGGGAAGAAAAGACAAATACATTGAAATATAATGCTCTGAAAAAGCCCCCCAAATAGTTTGTGTAATTCTCTCCATGCAGGTGCAGTTTTGATCACCAGGACCTAAGTATTGGGCTTGTTGCAGACAGATAATGAGGTATTATGTGAAAGAGTGATAAGATAATACGGTCTACTTTCCCTGCTGGTTCAGCCCATTTTGATGGATAGTTTAAAAAAGCAATGCCAACTATTTCATATATATAAAAAAATTCTGGTAAACCTAAAACCATCTATTGTACCTAAGTATTGGGCTTGTTGCAGACAGATAATGAGGCATTATGTGTAAAGAGAGTGATAAGATAATACGGTCTACTTTCCCTGCTGGTTCAGCCCATTTTGATAGATTGTTTAAAAAAGCAATGCCAACTATTTCACATATAAAAACAAACAAGCTATTTACCATACATTGTATAAGCTGCAGCTGTTATAAGGGTAAAGAAATGTATAGTACACTGTCCCTTTAATGGCAACTCAATGCTTTTTAAAGCACCACACATCAGATGCCTATTATGTGACTGCCCTCCACCTTATATTCTGTGGGTTAAACACATTAAAAACAAGAACTAATGGTGCTAGCTTCATGCTAAAATTTGAAAGAAAAAGAAGAATTGATGCTAAAAGTTTGAAGTTTGGAATTATTATTTTTTCTGTTTATTATATTAGACCAACAGGGACATCTAATGTTACAAATCTGTTATTCTTACACAAAAGAGAAACAAGCTCTGTAATATATGAGCATATTTTATTGTTGCAGAATACAAAAACAAAACGTTTTAGCTGAATTGGGCCAACAGATGACTCCATCGATAGCTAGCACTGGTCCCCTACCTATAAAGCTGCTGAGCCACTTGAGTACTGGTTCATCTGCATAGGAAAATATCACAGGGAGTCCCAACCTCTGCAAACTTGAATCTAGATCCTATACAGGCTACTCCAAGAAAAAAGACAAATCTAGCAAAAGGACAACAGCTTGTCATAAGCATGGGCCAAAATACAAATGGTGAGCAGCAAAGAACATTATGTAACAGTCAAAAATACTTTTGTACTTAGTGAATAATATGTAACCAATACTATATATACTGTTACCCACTAGGACAAAAATGGGTTAATCAAAAGAATAGAATAACATCTAAAGATGAGCTATCAAAATGCAAAACTAACATATAATGATTATGTAGCTCACAACCGCTATATAGCAACAAACTAGTGAAGTCATAAGCCTGAAATCTGAAAATAAATGGAATTAAACACCCCAACCAGTAACTAATTGTACAGGTGATGAATGAAATCTCAGTCACTCTAGAAACAAATTATACCATACAAATATATAGATCTCAGGGTACAAAACCTGCATAAAAGTGCTTCATTGATTCAGCCAAACGCTAGTAGTAACAATGTAACTCCTAACAAAAAAAGAAGAAGAATATTATGGACCCCTGAAATAAAAAAGGAGAGCATATATATATACATATATACATATATATATATATATATATATATATATATATATATATATATATATATATATATATATATATATATATATATATATATAAATACAGATGGCCCTCGGTTTACAACGGTTCAATTTGCACCGTTTCAGAATAACAACCTTTTTTTCACTTATGTGACTGCCATTGAAAAGCATTGAGTAGCAGTGCATTGATCAAAATAGCCAGTAGGTGGAACTGTCCGCTTGTGTTGCAGCAACGATATGCAAGCCAAGCAAGCTGAAATTAATAAGTTTAACCAGACCTGAGCTATCGAGCAGCTTGCAAAGGAACAAGATCTTCCTGTCTATAAATCAGTCCAGATTGGAATGCATATAAAAAACTGTTTGCAGAAAAATGCAAGTAAAGTCTGTGTTGTGTGGTTATTTTATTAGGTTTATAATGCTGTTTAGCAAATGTTTTTGTTCATTTAACTTATTATATATTCTGTGTTGTGTGATTATTTTATTAGGTTTATAATGCCGTTTAGCATTTAAAGTCTTCATTTCAAAGCTTTAAAAATAATGTATTAGGTGCTACTTATGCCAATTTTGAGAGGGGCCTGGAACCTAACTCCCTCACTTCCCATTGACTTACATTATAAACTGGGTTTCAATTTACAACGGTTTCGATTTACAACCATTCCTTCTGGAACCTAACCCCGGCGTAAACTGAGGGCTACCTATATATATATATATATATATATATATATATATATATATATATATATATATATATATATAATTCCCAAAGTAGACAATGGCAACAGCACTTTTCTTTAAAACACTTCTTCTTTATTAAAGTAACATTAGGATAAAAATACAGCGACGTTTCGAGCCTCTTGGGCCCTTCCTCATGCTATAGATTAAGAACAAACATCTCCCTTATATACACCTGTGTATAGGGTGTGACTTAGTTAATTACATGATTTTACCTGAACTTTGCTCATGTTGGTATCCCCAACTGGTAAGGTTCTAACTGAACTATTCAACTTTATTTTTTAGCTTTATTTCTTTAAACATTTATTTCTCAATGCTTAGATTTACAATTGTGTGGCATATATGTTTTTTTACATTATATTACAAATAGACACATATCCACAATTATTATACACAGGAATTTAAAAACAATTATAAAAACAAATGTAGATCATAATCCTTGTTTAATCTATTCGGATACAGTGTTTTCAGATTTTTTATCCACCATACTTCTTTCTTTTTAAGTAGCAACTCTCTATTGCCTCCTCTCCTTGGTTTAGGGAATGGTCTATGACCTGAAACCTTAACTGGCTAACAGTATGCCCTGCTGTTATAAAGTGTGATGAGACAGGTAATGTCATATCTTTGCATCTTATAGAGGACTTGTGTGCACTTATTCTGTCCCTGATGGGGTTAATTGTCTCCCCTACATAGCCCCGCCCACATGGGCATTTCAAGATATATACAACATAATTAGTATCACAGGTAAAGAGGCCATTGATTTCTCTCTTTTTGGTGTCATTAATTTGTGCAACATTTTTACCCTTTATCATTGAGTTACATTGGGCACAATGTAGACAGGGGTATGACCCCTTGTTTGCAGTTGTCAGGTAGTTAACTGGGTCTTTTTTCCAGATAATAAGAAAGCATTGGTATTTACTGGAGAAGACCAACCCTAACATTAGGGAATTCCAACAACCCCCCATCAGTTCCTATAAAAGGGTTAAAAATATAAGAGACTTTGTAGTGAAAGCAGACATAGGCAGTAATAAAAAAGACCCAGTTAACTACCTGACAACTGCAAACAAGGGGTCATACCCCTGTCTACATTGTACCCAATGTAACTCAATGATAAAGGGTAAAAATGTTGCACAAATTAATGACACCAAAAAGAGAGAAATCAATGGCCTCTTTACCTGTGATACTAATGTATCTTAATCTATAGCATAAGGAAGGGCCCAAGAGGATATTTTTATCCTAATGTTACTTTAATAAAGAAGAAGTGTTTTAAAGAAAAGTGCTGTTGCCATTGTCTACTTTGGGAATTATATATGGGAGCATGGCAGGCCTCCCAGGCAAACGTGCACTGCAAAGGTAAACCTGCTAGAAGCTATACCCAGGGAAGGGTTACCCAAGAAAGTGCTGGACTTACTACTACATTTGGTTATATATATATATATATATATATATATATATATATATATATATATATATATATATATATATATATATATATATATATATATATATATATACACACACACAGTATATATATATATATATATATATATATATATATATATATATATATATATATATATACACACACACAGTATATATATATATATATATATATATATATATATATATATATATACAGTATATCATATTTTACACCAAGTACCAAACCTATATAACAATAAGCAGTGTTAAGTCACTAGAAAAATTATGGAAGCCACACACCTTACATCTGACTAACAGTCATCAAAAACTCATTAGACTTGCACATAAGGATACATCAGTTATTGGTGAACAGCATTGCAATAGACAACAAAAATCCATGATCAAGATTTAAAAACATATTGACAGAGGGCTTGATATTCAAAACCTAGCCCTCAAGCGAGATGATCTAAGAAGACTCATCGGTACGATGAGGCCCTTTCAAAACATTTAGATACACAAATTGTATCTTGAAAAAACATAATTTATGCTTACCTGATAAATTCCTTTCTTCTGTAGTGTGATCAGTCCACGGGTCATCATTACTTCTGGGATATTAACTGCTCCCCTACAGGAAGTGCAAGAGGATTCACCCAGCAGAGCTGCATATAGCTCCTCCCCTCTACGTCACTCCCAGTCATTCGACCAAGGACCAACGAGAAAGGAAAAGCCAAGGGTGAAGTGGTGACTGGAGTATAAATTAAAAAATATTTACCTGCCTTAAAAACAGGGCGGGCCGTGGACTGATCACACTACAGAAGAAAGGAATTTATCAGGTAAGCATAAATTATGTTTTCTTCTGTTAAGTGTGATCAGTCCACGGGTCATCATTACTTCTGGGATACCAATACCAAAGCAAAAGTACACGGATGACGGGAGGGATAGGCAGACTCTTTATACAGAAGGAACCACTGCCTGAAGAACCTTTCTCCCAAAAATAGCCTCCGATGAAGCAAAGGTGTCAAATTTGTAAAATTTGGAAAAAGTATGAAGCGAAGACCAAGTTGCAGCCTTGCAAATCTGTTCAACAGAGGCCTCATTCTTGAAGGCCCAAGTGGAAGCCACAGCTCTAGTAGAATGAGCTGTAATTCTTTCAGGGGGCTGCTGTCCAGCAGTCTCATAAGCTAAACGAATTATGCTACGAAGCCAAAAAGAAAGAGAGGTAGCGGAAGCTTTTTGACCTCTCCTCTGCCCAGAGTAAATGACAAACAGAGAAGACGTTTGTCGGAATTCCTTAGTTGCCTGCAAGTAAAATTTTAGAGCCCGGACTACATCCAGGTTGTGCAGTAGACGTTCCTTCTTTGAAGAAGGATTTGGGCATAAAGAAGGAACAACAATCTCTTGATTGATATTCCTGTTAGTAACTACCTTAGGTAAGAACCCAGGTTTAGTACGCAGGACTACCTTATCCGAATGAAAAATCAAATAAGGAGAATCACAATGTAAGGCTGATAATTCAGAGACTCTTCGAGCCGAGGAAATAGCCATTAAAAATAGAACTTTCCAAGATAACAACTTTATATCAATGGAATGAAGGGGTTCAAACGGAACGCCCTGTAAAACATTAAGAACAAGGTTTAAACTCCATGGTGGAGCAACAGTTTTAAACACAGGCTTAATCCTGGCCAAAGCCTGACAAAAAGCCTGGACGTCAGGAACTTCTGACAGACGTTTGTGTAACAGAATGGACAGAGCTGAGATCTGTCCCTTTAATGAACTAGCAGATAAACCCTTTTCTAAACCTTCTTGTAGAAAAGACAATATCCTAGGAATCCTAACCTTACTCCAAGAGTAACCTTTGGATTCACACCAATGTAGGTATTTACGCCATATCTTATGGTAAATCTTTCTGGTAACAGGTTTCCTAGTCTGTATTAAGGTACTAATAACTGACTCAGAAAACCCACGTCTTGATAAAATTAAGCGTTCAAATTTCCAAGCAGTCAGCTTCAGAGAAGTTAGATTTTGATGTTTGAAGGGACCCTGTATCAGAAGGTCCTGTTTCAGAGGTAGAGACCAAGGCGGACAGGATGACATGTCCACCAGGTCTGCATACCAAGTCCTGCGTGGCCACGCAGGTGCTATTAGAATCACTGATGCTCTCTCTTGTTTGATTCTGGCTATCAATCGAGGAAGCAACGGGAAGGGTGGAAACACGTAAGCCATCCTGAAGTCCCAAGGTGCTGTCAGAGCATCTATCAGGACTGCTCCTGGATCCCTGGATCTGGACCCGTAACGAGGAAGCTTGGCGTTCTGTCGAGACGCCATGAGATCTATCTCTGGTTTGCCCCAACGTCGAAGTATTTGGGCAAAGACCTCCGGATGAAGTTCCCACTCCCCCGGATGAAAAGTCTGACGACTTAAGAAATCCGCCTCCCAGTTCTCCACTCCCGGGATGTGGATTGCTGACAGGTGGCAAGAGTGAGACTCTGCCCAGCGAATTATCTTTGATACTTCCATCATAGCTAGGGAGCTTCTTGTCCCTCCCTGATGGTTGATGTAAGCTACAGTCGTGATGTTGTCCGACTGAAACCTGATGAACCCCCGAGTTGTCAACTGGGGCCAAGCCAGGAGGGCATTGAGAACTGCTCTCAATTCCAGAATGTTTATTGGCAGGAGACTCTCCTCCTGACTCCATAGTCCCTGAGCCTTCAGGGAATTCCAGACGGCACCCCAACCTAGAAGGCTGGCGTCTGTTGTTACAATTGTCCAGTCTGGTCTGCTGAATGGCATCCCCCTGGACAGGTGTGGCCGAGAAAGCCACCATAGAAGAGAATTTCTGGTCTCTTGATCCAGATTCAGAGAAGGGGATAAGTCTGAGTAATCCCCATTCCACTGACCTAGCATGCACAGTTGCAGTGGTCTGAGGTGTAAGCGTGCAAAGGGTACTATGTCCATTGCCGCTACCATTAAGCCGATTACCTCCATACATTGAGCCACTGACGGGTGTTGAATGGAAAGAAGAGTGCGGCAAGCACTTTGAAGTCTTGATAGCCTGTCCTCTGTCAGGTAAATCTTCATTTCTACAGAATCTATAAGAGTCCCCAGGAAGGGAACTCTTGTGAGTGGAACGAGTGAACTTTTCTTTTCGTTCACCTTCCATCCATGTGACCTTAGAAATGCCAGCACTAACTCTGTATGAGATTTGGCAGTTTGAAAGCTTGAAGCTTGTATCAGAATGTCGTCTAGGTATGGAGCTACCGAGATTCCCCGCGGTCTTAGTACCGCCAGAAGAGCACCCAGAACCTTTGTGAAGATTCTTGGCGCTGTAGCCAATCCGAATGGAAGAGCCACAAACTGGTAATGCCTGTCTAGGAAGGCAAACCTTAGGTACCGGTAATGATCTTTGTGAATGGGTATGTGCAGGTAAGCATCTTTTAAATCTACAGTGGTCATGTACTGACCCTCTTGGATCATAGGTAAAATTGTCCGAATAGTCTCCATCTTGAACGATGGAACTCTTAGGAATTTGTTTAGGATCTTTAAGTCCAGGATTGGTCTGAAAGTTCCCTCTTTTTTGGGAACCACAAACAGATTTGAGTAAAACCCCTGTCCCTGTTCCGATCGTGGAACTGGATGGATTACTCCCATTAACAAGAGCTCTTGTACGCAGCGTAGAAAAGCCTCTTTCTTTGTCTGGATTGTTGACAATCTTGACAGATGAAATCTCTCTCTTGGAGGAGAGTATTTGAAGTCCAGAAGGTATCCCTGAGATATTATCTCTAGCGCCCAGGGATCCTGAACATCTCTTGCCCAAGCCTGGGCGAAGAGAGAAAGTCTGCCCCCCACTAGATCCGATCCCGGATCGGGGGCCCTCAATTCATGATGTTTTGGGGGCAGCAGCAGGTTTCCTAGTCTGCTTGCCCTTGTTCCAGGACTGGTTAGGTTTCCAGCCTTGTCTGTAGCGAGCAACAGCTCCTTCCTGTTTTGGTGCAGAGGAAGTTGATGCTGCTCCTGCTTTGAAATTACGAAAGGAACGAAAACTAGACTGTCTAGTCTTGGCTTTGGCTTTGTCCTGAGGCAGGGCATGGCCTTTACCTCCTGTAATGTCAGCGATAATCTCTTTCAACCCGGGCCCGAATAAGGTCTGCCCTTTGAAAGGTATATTAAGCAATTTAGACTTAGAAGTAACATCAGCTGACCAGGATTTTAGCCACAGCGCCCTGCGTGCCTGAATGGCGAATCCTGAATTCTTCGCCGTAAGTTTAGTAAGATGTACTACGGCCTCCGAAATGAATGAATTAGCTAGTTTAAGGACTCTAAGCCTGTCCGTAATGTCGTCCAGAGTAGCTGAACCAATGTTCTCTTCCAGAGACTCAATCCAGAATGCCGCTGCAGCCGTGATCGGCGCAATGCATGCAAGGGGTTGCAATATAAAACCTTGTTGAACAAACATTTTCTTAAGGTAACCCTCTAACTTTTTATCCATTGGATCTGAAAAAGCACAGCTATCCTCCACCGGGATAGTGGTACGCTTAGCTAAGGTAGAAACTGCTCCCTCCACCTTAGGGACCGTTTGCCATAAGTCCCTTGTGGTGGCGTCTATTGGAAACATTTTTCTAAATATCGGAGGGGGTGAGAACGGCACACCGGGTCTATCCCACTCCTTAGTAACAATTTCAGTAAGTCTCTTAGGTATAGGAAAAACCTCAGTACTCGTCGGTACCGCAAAATATTTATCCAACCTACACATTTTCTCTGGTATTGCAACTGTGTTACAATCATTCAGAGCCGCTAACACCTCCCCTAGTAATACACGGAGGTTTTCCAGTTTAAATTTAAAATTTGAAATATCTGAATCCAGTCTGTTTGGATCAGAACCGTCACCCACAGAATGAAGTTCTCCGTCCTCATGTTCTGCCACCTGTGACGCAGTGTCTGACATGGCCCTAATATTATCAGCGCACTCTGTTCTCACCCCAGAGTGATCACGCTTACCTTTTAGTTCTGGTAATTTAGCCAAAACTTCAGTCATAACAGTAGCCATATCCTGTAATGTGATTTGTAATGGCCGCCCAGCTGTACTCGGCGCTACAATATCACGCACCTCCCTCTGAGCGGGAGATGTAGGTACTGACACGTGAGGCGAGTTAGTCGGCATAACTCTCCCCTCGTTGTTTGGTGAAATTTGTTCAATTTGTACAGATTGATTTTTATTTAAAGTAGCATCAATACAGTTAGTACATAAATTTCTATTGGGCTCCACTTTGGCATTGCAACAAATGACACAGGTATCATCTTCTGAATCAGACATGTTTAACACACTAGCAAATAAACTTGCAACTTGGAAATACAATTCAAATAGAATAATATTAAAACGTACTGTGCCTTTAAGAAGCACAGAAGATCTATGACAGTTAAAAATTAATAAATTGAAACAGTTATAGCCTCAATCCTTGTAAACAACACAACTTTAGCAAAGGTTTAATCCCATTAGCAAAGATAACAATTTCTGAAAGCAGGAAACAAATTACAGAATAAAAGTTTTTATTTCAGTCAAACTATAATTCTCACAGCTCTGCTGAGAGAAATTACCTCCCTCAAAATAAGTTTTGAAGACCCCTGAGCTCTGTAGAGATGAACCAGATCATGCAGGGAATACAATGAGTTGCTGACTGAAATATTTGATGCATAGTAAAAGCGCCCCTCCCCCACACACACAGCAGTGAGGGAGAACAGAAACTGACAGAAAAAACAGATTTAAGCAACTGCCAAGTGGAAAAATTGTGCCCAAACATTTATTCACTCAGTACCTCAGCAAATGAAAACGATTTTACATTCCAGCAAAAACGTTAAACATAATCTCTAGTTATTAAACAGCTTTATGTCTTTCTTACAGTGTAATTCTAGTGAAGTACCATTCTCCCAGAATACTGAAGTGTAAAGTATACATACATGACATTATATCGGTATGGCAGGATTTTCTCATCAATTCCATTGTCAGAAAATAAAAACTGCTACATACCTCTATGCAGATTCATCTGCCCGCTGTCCCCTGATCTGAAGTTTACCTCACTCCTCAGATGGCCGAGAACAGCAATATGATCTTAACTACTCCGGCTAAAATCATAGCAAAACTCTGGTAGATTCTTCCTCAAACTCTGCCAGAGAGGTAATAACACACTCCGGTGCTATTTTAAAATAACAAACTTTTGATTGAAGATATAAAACTAAGTATAATCACCATAGTCCTCTCACACGACCTATCTAGTTGCTGGGTGCAAGAGAATGACTGGGAGTGACGTAGAGGGGAGGAGCTATATGCAGCTCTGCTGGGTGAATCCTCTTGCACTTCCTGTAGGGGAGCAGTTAATATCCCAGAAGTAATGATGACCCGTGGACTGATCACACTTAACAGAAGAAATGTTTATGTCGCTATTTTGAATATCAGGCCCAGAGTCTGTTTTATGCAGGAAATGATGACGACTGAGAGAAATTCTGAGCTGCATCAGGTGAGAATGTCCATGGGTCATCCCCCCCCTTATTGCGCCTTCTTTAACGTATTGTGGTCTGGAACATACTTTAAGCTTTCTTAGCAGATGACTTGCATAACCATATAAGGTATGGGCAAAGTATCCACCTACTGCATGGTGCAATTTGTCTCCTTACCTCTTATGTAGTGCTGTCTCAGTTCCATACCTCACTGGCAACTCTAAAATAAAGAAATATAGAAAACAGTAGCAATTTTCACAGACTCTTCTGTATGTTCTCGATCGTAGCTCATTTCTAGAGGTGGATCGAGACAAAGATATGCCTCCAGGGTAGTTAACAGGGCATACATCTGTACACTTGGAGCCAAACTCAGAAGTCACTACTCATGGTTGGCACAAAAGGCTCAATTTATCAAGCTAGGGTGGACAGGGCATACATATGCGCCCAAACTCGCCTCTTGCTGGCTGTATTCACCATTGCACAAGAGCGCTACTTTGCACTCTTGTGCAACACCACCCCCTGCCCGCGCACAGACAATCACATGCGGGCAGGAGCAAATAGCGCAAGGCTAGAAAGCAGCTAGGAAGTCTGATGACTGCTGTTTGATAAATACTGACTGCAGGTTCTATTGTGAGAATCTGCAGTCGTAGCTGGGCAAACAGCTTGATAAATCGAGCCCATTAGGCTTGATTTATTAATCTAGGGCAGACAGGGGCATACATATGCCTCTGGCGCTCTTGTGCAACTTTGCCCCATGCCCGTTTGTGAGAGCCTGCAGTCGTAGCTGGGCGAATGGTTTGATATATTGAGCTCTTTGTTTGCTCTAAAATAGCCACTTCTCCTGACATGAGATGAAGTTTAAACTGCTGTATATGTTCTTGTAACATATCAGCTAAAGGACTTATAGCAACTGCCATTTTCTACTCACATTTAGCCAGGGGTGATCTGTATGTTAGCAAAATTAAAATGTAAAGTTTACACAATGGGGCCGAATTATCAAGCTCCAAATGGAGCTTGATGCTCCTGTTTCCGTGCGAGCCTTCAGTCTCCCCGGAAACAGCATTTATGAAGCAGTGGTCTAAAGACCGCTGCCACATAACTTGTCCATCTGCTCTGAGGCTACGGACATTAATCTGCCCGATCCTATACGATCAGGCTGATTGACACCCCCCTGCAGGGGGTGGCATTGCACAAGCAGTTCATAAGAACTGCTTGTGCAATGATAAATGCCGACAGCGTATGCTGTCGGCATTTGTCGATGACCGCTCACAGTTTCATAAATCAGCCCCATAATCACTATGCAGATAGTATAATAGGTAGCGTAGAATTCTCCCACCGACATTGCGTAGTGAATGCACTCATAAGTCTCGTCCAGTTGAGGGAACAGTTTTGGGGTATCTTGTATAGGCGAAGGCCCCAGATTAGAAAGTCCAGTACTGATGGCAGGGAAGCTATGACACAATCCAAAACCAGATTGGAACTCTCTGCCTCACTCCACAAGACTCTCCCCTAGATTTAAAATGTTCAAGTGCAGCACACCTTAAAAACTCTACTGTATCAGGGATGCATATAATATTCACTAACATTTTCTTATCTTAGTTCCTCTTCTCCTTTTATCATCCCCTTGAACCCCATTAGCATGTAATTTTTAACAAAAGGAGGTGGAGAACCTCCCAAAAATGTACACTTAAGTAGCACTCAAAAATCCCTTGAGTGAGTAATATTAGACTGAGTAACAAGTGGCGAATATACTAGGAAAAATTAAAATATAACTTTTATTGGGACTTTAAAATAATGGAAAAACAACACATTTAAAATTAAAGGAACGGATAATAACTTAAATCAGGATTAAAACGGCAGAACTGGAAATATCCAATTGTTATTATTGGTTCTGATAAGAAAAAGCACTATTTATTATTAGCTAGTCTTAATAGTACAGACCTAGGATGTCATATTAATCTATAGTCCACAGACATACTAATAATTATTAAATCTCAATGATAAATCAAGGACAATCCTAATGGTGGATATGGGTTGGATTCAGTTAGGAAATAACATTTTAGCATACAGAGGATTAGTGATTATGGCATATTGTGATATACCATATACGTATGACCAGGAGGGAGGGGCTCTGCCTCTATTGTGGGTTACAGGGCCACCTTTTGAAGTCTTGTTCTACACAGCCGGGAAACACTCACACGGGCAGACCCTGTTGCGGGGAGACCTTGGGTGGTTTATCCTCGTCCCCGGAACCGCTAAAGGAGAAACCTTTGGTCACAGTTGTCCTTTCCTGTGTGGACTCCTCCGTAGTCACCCAGGCTCTTGTTGACTCCGGTACTGCGGGCTATTTCATTGACAGTGCTTTTGTATCAAAGCACTCCATTCCTGTTTTGCCTCGGTCCGTTCCGCTTGCTATTAAGGCCATTGAAAGCAGGACCCTTCAGCCTGCACTCGTTACTCATGAAACCGCTCTGTTATCCATGGCTGTTGGGGCTCTCCATTTTGAAACCCTCCAGTTCCAGGTGATAAATTCTCTGCATTTTCCAGTTGTTCTGGGTTATCCCTGGCTCCAAAAGCACAATCCCAATCTCGACTGGCACAGGTCCGAAATTTTGTTGTGGTCTCCGCAATGTATTTTCACTTGTCTTCAGAAACCAGTTAAAGTCTTGTGCACTTCTTCGGTATCTCAATTGCCAGAGGAGTACCGAGAGTTCCTAGACATTTTTGACAAGGTGCATGCCGGTACATTGCCTCCTCACCGGTCTTACGATTGTGCCATAGACCTGCAACCTGGAGCTATTCCTCCTCGGGGCCTGGTTTAGCCTCTGTCTGTTGCGGAGAATTGTGCTATGGAGGAATATGTTGCTGATGCTCTTTCATGGGGGATCATCCACAAATCCTGCTCTCCTACAGGGGCTGGCTTCTTCTTTGTGAAGAAAAAGGGTGGCGAGTTAAGACCATGCATCGATTATAAGGGTCTTAATCGTCTTACCATTAAGAATGCTCACCCTATTCCACTCATTACTGAACTCTTTGACAGCCTCAAGGGAGCTACAGTCTTTTCTAAACTTGATTTGAGAGGAGAGTACAATCTTGTTAGGATCAAGGAGGGCCACGAATGGAAAACAGCATTTAACACCAGGAGCGGGCATTATGAGTATCTTGGCCTATGTAATGCTCCTGTTGTTTTTCAGGAATTTATCAATGATGTCCTGCAAGATATGATGCAACAGTGTGGTGTGGTGTATTTAGACAACATCCTCATACACTCACCCACACATGAGGCTCATCGATCTGATGTTACACAAGTTCTTCAGATACTATGTGAGAACGACCTGTTTTGTAAACTCGAGAAATGTGAGTTCCATCAGACTCAAGTAACCTTCCTAGGTTATGTTATCTCCATTGCAGGGTTCTCCATGGATCCTGAAAGGTTGTTTGCAGTTTTGCAGTGGCCTCGCCCAGTTGGTCTTCGGTCTATTCAACGTTTTTTTGGGGTTCGCCAATTATTATAGAAAGTTTATTAAAAACTTTTCTTCCTTGGTCAAATCTATCACAGACATGACCCGTAAAGAGAATGATCCATTCCATTGGTCACCTACTGCCATTAAGGCCTTTGATAGTCTTAAGACTGCCTTTGCTGCTGCTCCAGTTCTGGCTCATCCTAACCCTGCCCTGCCTTTTGTTCTTGAGGTCGATGCATCTGAGACTGGAGTAGGTGCCCTCTTGTCTCAACATCCTACGCCTGACGGTTCCTTGCATCCGTGTGGTTTCTTCTCTAAGAAATTGTCTCCAGCGGAGTGCAATTATGAAATTGGCGACAGGGAATTACTGGCCATAATTTTGGCACTCAAGGAATGGAGGCATCTTCTCGAAGGTACTAGAGTACCAGTGCTCATTCTTACTGACCACAAGAATTTAAGTTATCTATCTGAAGCAAAACGTTTGTCGCCCTGACAGGCCAGATGGGCGCTATTTTTGTCTCGGTTTAATTATGTGGTCTCCTACCTGCCTGGTAGTAAGAATGTTAGGGCTGATGCCCTCTCTCAACAATTTTCGCCTCTGTCCAAGGATGAGTCTGTACCTACTCCAGTTATACCTCCTGACCATATTTTGGCTACCATACGTACTAATTTGACTTCTCCCTTGGGGGAGGAGATCCTGGCTGCACAAACCAATGCACCTCCTGAGAAACCTAGTGGTAAGTGTTTTATTCCTGAGAATCTTTGAACTAAACTTTTGCACACTTACCACTATCCTAAAGCCGCAGGTCACCCAGGCAAGAACCAAATGATTTGTTCTGTCACTCGACAATTCTGGTGGCCAGGTCTTTGTTCTGATGTTGCTACGTATGTTGCCTCCTGCTCAGTTTGTGCACAGAATGACTCCTCGACGTCTTCCTGTGGTTCTTCTTCAACCTATTGCTAATGGTGAGCGTCCTTGGATGCATCTTTCCATGGACTTCATTGTCGAGCTTCCTGTTTCCAATGGCAATACTGTTATCCTTATGGTGGTTGACCGTTTTTCTAAAATGTCACATTGCATTCCCTTGAAGAAGTTGCCTACCGCTCAGGAGCTTGCTTCAATTTTTGCCTGGGAGGTCTTCCATTTACATGGGTTACCCAAGGAGATAGTGTCGGACCGGGGTAGCCAGTTTGTCTCCAGATTTTGGTGTTCCTTTTGTGCTCAAATGGGGATCCAGCTTTCCTTCTCCTCTGCATATCACCCTCAATCCAATGGGGCTGCGGAACGGTCTAACCAAGCTTTGGAACAGTTCCTCCGTTGCTATGTCTCAGATCACCACAATAATTGGTCTGAACTGTTACCTTGGGCAGAGATTGCTTGTAATAGTGCTATTAATGCTTCCTCCAAGTTATCCCTGTTCATGGCGAATTATGGGTTTCAACCATCCTTGTTGCCCGATTCATTCCACGTGGGTGCAGATTCAGGATTGCCTTCATCGTTCTATGCAGTGTCAAAAGTTACAGGCTGATCGTAGGCGTCTGCCAGCGCTTTCCTACCAGGTTGGTGAGAGAGTTTGACTGTCCTCCAGCAACTTGAACCTTTGTGTGCCTTACAATAAACTGGCTCCCCGGTTTGTTGGTCCTTTTCTAAAACTCTGACGGGTCAATCCTGTGGCCTACGCTATTGACCTTCTTCCTGCAATGCACATCTCCAATGTTTTTCATGTCTCTCTCTTGAAACCATTGGTTTGTAATTGGTTTACAACTGTGTTGCCTCGTCTCTGTCCTATCTTTGTTGACAACCATGAGGAGTATGAGGTCAGCAGCATTATTGACTTTCGTATGTCCAGGGGCCGCGTACAGTATTTAGTTCACTGGAGGGGCTACGGTCCGGAGGAGCGTTCATGGATTCTCTCCTCTGATGTTCATTCTCCCGCCCTCCTCTGTGCCTTCCATGCCCGTTTCCCCAATAAGCCTTTTGTCCTCCCATGGGGGAGCGGTCGTTGAGGGGAGGGTACTGTCAGAGGTTTTTCCCTGCTTTGTTTGCCATGTGCTGCTGACAGCCATTTTACTAACCTCTCTTGCTGACTCTGGTGCATACTGTGTGATGCTGCTCATTTTCTGCACTTCCTTTTATGGCCAGACTGGTGTACATCATCCGTGTGAGACAGGATGCAGTCTCAAAATTGTGATGTCATCACTTATTATTTAAAGGCCCTCTGCTAAGTATGATTTGCCCTTGCGTTGTCTCAGACCTGTTTGTGAGAGCTCCTGTGTATTACCTGGCTGTCTGACGTCCCTCCTGGTTCCTGATCCCTGGCTTGTTCCTGACTCTGCTGTTCTCCTTGTTCCTGATTCCGGTTCATATGACTACTCGCTTTGGCTCCTGACTCGGCTTGTCTGACTATTCGCTTTGGCTCCTGACTCAGCAAGTTTGACTACCAGCTCTGGTTCTGATTCCTGGCTTGTTATTTGACTTGTGGACTTTTTATTATTTTTTGCTATTAATAAAGGTGTGATTATTTTTGCACTTCTCATCTCAGTCTGATTCCTGGCACCCTGACAGAGAGGTGTCCGGTAAACTGAATAGCGTGGGAACAACGCTATATAGTGAACGAGAGATGCCGAAACCGGAATTGACGTCATAAAGTATCGCTAAGTTACTCCCATTGCTTCATCTGTTAGGACATTTTGATCGTTTTGGTCTTTCAGATCACTTACGTATTTTGTGTATTTTTTTATATATTTTAAATTTTAATAGAGTTTTTTATGCTGCAACATTTTTTATTGTTCGTTTTTTTCTACCTCATTTTTCATTATATATCCTCATCCTCATTTTCACCAGATTTTATCACACCATTTATTTAAAGGATTAACATCCTCATCTATAAAGATATAGATATTTATATTGGCGATAAGATTAGAGCACTGTGGTCACCCCACTTACTTTCATACTTTCTACGAGTTAGATGGTGCAAGAGGGACAGACCAATATTAAACTCAGCATTAGTTTCCATTGTTAGTGAGCTCATCAGGTACACCTTATGATATCTAGGCGTGAATAATCAAACTTCCTTCTTTTTATCCAATTTTTATGCTGTTTTTTGTACCTATTGTTTATAGTCTTTTTTTCTAGCAGTTCTTTTAGTAGTTTTCTGCCTCACATCACTAGGTTCATTTATTTATTTGCTTTTAAAAATATTACTTGTTTTTGTATATGGTATATTAAAGGATTTTATTTGTCTTCAGAACCTGGGAACATTATCATTTATTTTAAATAGTGAAATGAATGATTGATGTTCTTGGTCCTACATTTACCTTATATTGATTATGGTTTATCAACCACTATTTATCATTATAATTTTATCATATGAGCTTTTATTTATTTTCACAATTAATATCAACTCTGAATTGCTCATATCTATGTTTATCTAGCAATATTATTGACAAATCCACGCTATAGGATTTTGTATTTTTTTGTATCTCCGGCTTATTTTTTAGCATATAATTATAAAAATATAATATATTTAATTATAAATAGAACCATTATTTGAACTAGAATTGACTATCTATTTCACTTGACCTCTTCTATCTGGTCACACATTTTCGGCATTTAACTAGCGCTATTCTCTGCTTCCTTTTTTTCACACTTTGTCTAAACTCTGTCTTGTTAGTGGTACTTGACCCCAAGGAGAATATGCAGCTCTTTTAAGTGCTTTTTAATGACATGGGTCAGCACTTTAAAATACATTCGCCTAGATTTAGAGTTTGGTATTAGCCGTCAAAAGCAGCGTTAAGGGGTCCTAAAGCTGCTTTTTACCGCCCGCTGGTATTTAGAGTCAGGCAGGAAAGGGTCTACCGCTCATTTTCTTTCCGCGACTCGAGGCTACCGCAGATCCCCTTACGTCAATTGCGTATCCTATCTTTTCAATGGAGTTTGCCTAATGCTGGTATTTCAAGTGAGCGGTAGAGCCTCTACCGACAAGACTCCTACCGTCAAAAAAAGTCAGTAGTTAATAGCTTTATGGGCTAACGCGGGAACATAAAGCTCTTAACTACTGTGCTATAAAGTACACTAACACCCATAAACTACCTATGAACCCCTAAACCGAGGCCCCCCACATCGCAAACCCTATAATAAAAATTTTTAACCCCTAATCTGCCGCTCCGGACACACCCGCAACCTATATTATACCTATGAACCCCTAATCTACTGCCCCTAACATCGCCGACACCTACATTATATTTATTAACCCCTAATCTGCCCCCCCCAACGTCGCCGCCACCTACCTACACTTATTAACCCCTAATCTGCCGACTGGACCTCGCCGCCACTATAATAAATGTATTAACCCCCTAAACCACCGCACTCCCGCCTCGCAAACACTATAATAAATAGTATTAACCCCTAATCTGCCCTCCCTAACATCGCCGCCACCTACCTACAAATATTAACCCCTAATCCTAAATCTAACCCTAACACCCCCTAACTTAAATATCATTTAAATTAATCTAAATAAATTTATTATCATTAAATAAATTTTTCCTATTTAAAAATAAATACTTACCTATAAAATAAACCCTAATATAGCTACAATATAACTATTAGTTACATTGTAGCTATTTTAGGATTTATATTTATTTTACAGGCAACTTTGTATTTATTTTAACTAGGTACAATAGCTATTAAATAGTTAATAACTATTTAATAGCTACCTAGTTAAAAATAATTACCTGTAAAATAAATCATAACCTAAGTTACAAATACACCTAACACTACACTATCAATAAATTAATTAAATAAATTAACTACAATTAGCTAAACTAAAATACAATTAAATAAACTAATCTATAATACAAAAAAAACAAACACTGAATTACAGAAAATAAAAAATTTTTACAAGAAGTTTAAACTAATTACACCTAATCTAAGCCCCCTAAGAATATAAAAAAGCCCCCCAAAATAATAAAATGCCCTACCATATTCTAAATTACAAAGTAATCAGCTCTTTTACCAGCCCTTAAAAGGGCCTTTTGCGGGGCATTGCCCCAAAGTAATCAGCTCTTTTACCTGTAAAATAAAATACCCCCCCAACATTAAAACCCACCACCCACATACCCCTACTCTAACTACTGTGTTATAAAGTACACTAACACCCATAACCTACCTATGAACCCCTAAACCGAGGCCCCCCACATCGCAAACCCTATAATAAAAAATTTTTAACCCCTAATCTGCCGCTCCGGATACACCCCCGCAACCTATATTATACCTATGAACCCCAAATCTACTGCCCCTAACATCGCCGACACCTACATTATATTTATTAACCCCTAATCTGCCCCCCCCCAACGTCGCCGCCACCTACCTACACCAGTGACGTGCAGTGAGGTCAGAGGCAGGTGAGGCACTGGCTAGGATATGCCTTCATTCTTTAGATATCCTTTGTTGAAGAAATAACAATGTACATGGGTGAGCCAATCACATGAGGTATCTATTGTGCAGCCACCAATCAGCAGCTACTGAGCATATTTAGATATGATTTTCAACAAAAGGATATCAAGAGAATGAAGGAAATTAGATATTAGACTTAAATTGGACAGAGGGGGTGGGAGAGACAGGGATAGAGAGACAAAGGGGAAGAGAGAGAGACAAAGAGACAGAGGGGAAGAGAGAGAGACAAAGAGAGACAGAGGGTAGAGAGACAGAGAAAGAGACCATGGGGGAGAATGAGACACGTAAGGAGAGAGACAGAGGGGGTGGGAGAGACAGGAAGAGAGAGATGGATAGAGAGAGAGAGAGAGAGACAGAAAAAGAGAGAGAGAGAGAGAGAGAGAGAGAAGAGAGAGAGACACAGAGGGGGAGAGAGAAAGAGAGACAAAGAGAGACAGAGGGTAGAGAGACAGAGAAAGAGACCATGGGGGAGAATGAGACATGTAAGGAGAGAGACAGAGGGGGTGGGAGAGACAGGGAGAGAGAGATGGATAGAGAGAGAGAGAGAGAGAGAGAGAGAGAGAGACACAGAGGGGGAGAGAGAAAGAGAGACACAGAGGGGAGAGAGAGAGACAGAGGGGTGGGAGAAAGGGAGAGACAGAGGGGGAGGGAGAAAGGGAGAGACAGAGGGGGAGGGAGAGAGAGAGACAGAGGAGAGAGAGAGACAGGGGAGAGAGAGAGAGACACAGAGGGGAGAGAGAGAGATAGAGGGGAGGGGGAGAGGGGAGGGGGAGAGGGAGGGAGGGAGAGCGAGAGAGAGAGACAGAGGGGGAGGGATAGAGAGACAGAGGGGGAGGGATAAAGAGACAGAGGGGGAAGGATAGAGAGACAGAGGGGAGAGAGAGAGAGAGAGAGAGAGAGAGAGATAGAGAGGGGGGAGAGAGAGAGACAGAGGGGAGAGAGAGAGAGACAGAGGGGAGTGAGAAACAGAGGGGGGAGAGAGAGAGCGAGAGACAGAGGGGGAGGGATATAGAGATAGAGGGGGAGGGATAGAGAGACAGAGGGGGAGGGATAGAGAGACAGAGGGGGAGGGATAGAGAGACAGAGGGGGAGGGATAGAGAGACAGAGGGGGAGGGATAGAGAGACAGAGGGGGAGGGATAGAGAGACAGAGGGGGAGAGGGGAGAGAGAGACAGAGGGGAGAGAGAGAGACAGAGGGGAGAGAGAGAGAGAGAGAGAAGGGGAGGGATAGAGAGACAGAGGGGAGGGATAGAGAGACAGAGGGGGAGGGATAGAGAGACATAGGGGAGAAAGAGAGAGAAAGAGGGGAGAAAGAGAGAGACAGAGGGGATAGAGAAAGACAGAGGGGAGAAAGAGAGAGACAGGGGGGAGAGAGAGAGAGACAGGGGGGAGAGAGAGAGAGACACAGAGGGGAGAGAGAGAGACAGAGAAGAGAGAGAAGAGAGAGAGACAGAGGGGGAGAGAGAGACAGAGGGGGAGAGAAAGAGAGACACAGAAGGGAGAGAGAGAGACAGAGGGGGAGGGAGAAAGGGAGAGACAGAGGGGGAGGGAGAGAGAGAGAGAGAGACAGAGGAGAGAGAGAGACAGAGGGGAGAGAGAGAGGAGAGAGATAGAGAGACACAGAGGGGAGAGAGAGAGACAGAGGGGAGAGAGAGAGGAGAGAGAAAGAGAGACACAGAGGGGAGAGAGAGAGCAGAGAGACAGAGGGGAGAGAGAGAGAAGAGAGAGAGACAGAGGGGGAGAGAGAGACAGAGGGGGAGAGAAAGAGAGACACAGAGGGGAGAGAGAGAGACAGAGGGGGAGGGAGAAAGGGAGAGACAGAGGGGGAGGGAGAGAGACAGAGGGGAGAGAGACAGAGGGGAGAGAGAGAGAGACAGAGGGGAGAGAGAGATACAGATGGGAGAGAGAGAGAGAGAGAGGGGGGAGAGAGAGAGAGGGGGGAGAGAGAGAGAGACAGAGGGGAGAGAGAGAGAGACAGAGGGGGAGGGATAGAGAGACAGAAGGGAGGGATAGAGAGACATAGGGGAGAAAGAGAAAGACAGAGGGGAGAGAGAGAGACAGGGGGGAGAGAGAGAGACAGAGGGGAGAGAGAGAGACAGGGGGGAGAGAGAGACACCGAGGGGAGAGAGAGAGACACAGAGGGGAGAGAGAGACACAGAGGGGAGAGAGAGACACAGAGGGGAGAGAGAGAGACACAGAGGGAGGGGAGAGAGAGACACAGAGGGAGGGGAGAGAGAGACACAGAGGGAGGGGAGAGAGAGACACAGAGGGGAGGGAGAGAGAGATAAGAGAGAGAGAAGAGAGAGACAGAGGGGAGAGAGAGAGAGACAGAGGGGGAGAGAGAGACAGAGGGGGAGAGAAAGAGAGACACAGAGGGGAGAGAGAGAGACAGAGGGTGAGGGAGAAAGGGAGAGACAGAGGGGGAGGGAGAAAGGGAGAGACAGAGGGGGAGGGAGAAAGGGAGAGACAGAGGGGGAGGGAGATAGGGAGAGACAGAGGGGGAGGGAGAGAGAGAGAAAGACAGAGGGGAGAGAAACAGAGGAGAGAGAGAGGAGAGGAGAGAGAAAGAGAGACACAGAGGGGAGAGAGAGAGACAGAGGGTAGAGAGAGAGAGGAGAGAGACAGAGGGGAGAGAGAGAGACAGAGAGGAGAGAGAGAGAGACAGAGGGGGAGAGAGAGAGAGAGACAGAGGGGAGAGAGAGAGAGACAGAGGGGAGAGGGAGAGAGACAGAGGGGAGAGGGAGAGAGACAGAGGGGAGAGAGAGAGAGAGAGAGAGAGAGACAGAGGGGAGAGGGAGAGAGACAGAGGGGAGAGGGAGAGAGACAGAGGAGAGAGAGAGAGAGAGAGAGAGAGAGAGAGGGGGGAGAGAGACAGATGGGAGAGAGAGACAGAGGGGGATGGAGAAAGGGAGAGACAGAAGGGAGAGAGAGAGGGGGGAGAGAGAGAGAGAGAGAGAGAGAGAGAGGAGAGAGAGAGACAGAGGGGGAGAGATAGAGAGACAGAGGGGGAGGGATAGAGAGACAGAGGGGAGAAAGAGAGAGACAGAGGGGAGATAGAGAAAGACAGAGGGGAGAGAGAAAGACAGAGGGGAGAGAGAAAGACAGAGGGGAGAGAGAGAGACAGAGGGGAGAGAGAGACAGAGGGGAGAGAGAGAGACAGAAGGGAGAGAGAGAGTCAGAGGGGAGAGAGAGACAGAGGGGGGAGAGAGACAGAGGGGGGGGAGAGAGAGAGACAGAGGGGAGAGAGAGAGACAGAGAGGAGAGAGAGAGACAGAGGGGAGAGAGAGAAACAGAGGGGAGAGAGAGAGAGACAGAGGGGAGAGAGAGAGACAGAGGGGAGAGAGAGAGACAGAGGGGAGAGAGAGAGAGAGAGAGAGACAGAGGGGGGAGAGAGAGAGAGACAGAGGGGAGAGAGAGAGAGAGACAGAGGGGGAGGGATAAAGAGACAGAGGGGGAAGGATAGAGAGACAGAGGGGAGAGAGAGAGAGACAGAGGGGAGAGAGAGAGAGAGACAGAGGGGAGAGAGAGAGACAGAGGGGAGAGAGAAACAGAGGGGGGAGAGAGAGAGCGAGAGACAGAGGGGGAGGGATATAGAGATAGAGGGGGAGGGATAGAGAGACAGAGGGGGAGGGATAGAGAGACAGAGGGGGAGGGATAGAGAGACATAGGGGAGAAAGAGAGAGAAAGAGGGGAGAAAGAGAGAGACAGAGGGGATAGAGAAAGACAGAGGGGAGAAAGAGAGAGACAGGGGGAGAGAGAGAGACAGGGGGAGAGAAAGAGAGACACAGAGGGGAGAGAGAGAGACAGAGAGGAGAGAGAGAGAAGAGAGAGAGACAGAGGGGGAGAGAGAGACAGAGGGGGAGAGAAAGAGAGACACAGAAGGGAGAGAGAGAGACAGAGGGGGAGGGAGAGAGAGAGACAGAGGAGAGAGAGAGAGGAGAGAGATAGAGAGACACAGAGGGGAGAGAGAGAGACAGAGGGGAGAGAGAGAGGAGAGAGAAAGAGAGACACACAGAGGGGAGAGAGACAGAGGGGAGAGAGAGAGCAGGGAGACAGAGGGGAGAGAGAGAGAAGAGAGAGAGACAGAGGGGGAGAGAGAGACAGAGGGGGAGAGAAAGAGAGACACAGAGGGGAGAGAGAGAGAGACAGAGGGGGAGGGAGAAAGGGAGAGACAGAGGGGGAGGGAGAGAGACAGAGGGGAGAGAAACAGAGGGGAGAGAGAGAGAGACAGAGGGGAGAGAGAGATACAGATGGGAGAGAGAGAGAGAGAGAGAGAGAGGGGAGAGAGAGATAGAGGGGGGAGAGAGAGAGACAGAGGGGAGAGAGAGAGAGAGACAGAGGGGGAGGGATAGAGAGACAGAGGGGAGGGATAGAGAGACATAGGGGAGAAAGAGAAAGACAGAGGGGAGAGAGAGAGACAGGGGGGAGAGAGAGAGACAGAGGGGAGAGAGAGAGACAGGGGGGAGAGAGAGACACCGAGGGGAGA